>NW_024582311.1:732527-780633 GCF_903992535.2 Arvicola amphibius | reverse complement strand
CTCCCTGAACATGGCAGACAATGAGAGCTGCTGATAAGCCAAGGAAAATGGCATTGGGTTTTGATCCTACTGCCTGTACTGGCTTTGGGGGGGCCTAGCCTATTTTGATGCTCACCTTCCTAGACCTGGATGGAGGGGGAAGGACCTTGGACTTCCCACAGGGCAGGGAACCCTTACTGCTCTTTGGACTGGAGAGGGAAGGTGAGAGGAGTGGGGGAGGGGGGGAAATGGGAGACGGGGAGGAGGCAGAAATTTTTAATAAAAAAATAAATTATTAAAAAGTGAAAATAAAATCATTAAAAATGTCTTTAAAATGCAAAAAAAAAAGAAAAACGCATGTGCGTTTCTATCTCAACCTTCTAAAAAAAAAGTATACTTATAAAGGAAAGTGCTTATCTTTCAAACTACAGCATTTGAACAGAAATGCAACACACCATTCCCTGCTAACGATGCTTTACACTGTTAGTTGCAAGTGTTTCTCTATTGAGAGAAACGCCTGTGTGTTTCTATCTGATATTTCTAAAAAATTAAGTACACTTTCATAGGAAAGTGCTTCAATTACAAGTAAAGCATTAAGACAGAAATGCTTATCTTTCAAAGTACAGCATGTAGACAGAAAATCAATACTCCATTCCATTCTAACAATGCTTTACACTGTTGGGAACAAGTGATCATCTTTTGAGAAAAACGCATGTGCCTTTCTATCGCAACATTCTAAAAAAATAAGTATACTTTCAAAAGAAAGTACTTATCTTTTAAACTACAGCACTTGAACATAAATGCAACACACCATTCCCTGCTAACGATGCTTTACACTGTTAGTTGCAAGTGTTTCTCTTTTGAGAGAAATGCCTGTGCGTTTTTATCTGAAGTTTCTAAAGAAATAAGTACACTTTCAAAGGAAAGTGCTTCAATTTCAACTAAAGCATTTAGACAGAAATGCTTATCTTTCAAAGTACAGCATGTAGACAGAAAAGCAATACTCCAGTCCATTCTAACAATGCTTTACACTGTTAGAAGCAAGTGCTCGTCTTTTGAGAAAAACGCATGTGCGTTTCTATCTCAACCTTCTAAAAAAATAAGTATAGTTTCAAAGGAAAGTGCTTATCTTTCAAACTACAGCATTTGAACAGAAATGCAACACACCATTCCCTGCTAACAATGCTTTACACTGTTAGGAACAAGTGCTCATCTTTTGAGAAAAACGCATGTGCGTTTCTATCGCAACCTTCTTAAACAATAAGTATACTTCCGAAGAAAGTACTTATCTTTCAAACTACAGAATTTAAACAGAAATGCAACACACCATTCCCTTCTAACAATGCTTTACACTGTTAACTGCAAGTGTTTCTCTTTGAGAGAAATGCTTGTGTGTTTCTATCTCAAGTTTCTAAAGATATAAGTACACTTTCAAAGGAAAGTGCTTCAATTTCAACTAAAGCATTTAGACAGAAATGCTTATCTTTCAAAGTACAGCATATAGACAGAAAAGCAATACTCCAGTCCATTCTAACAATGCTTTACACTGTTAGAAGCAAGTGCTCATCTTTTGAGAAAAACACATGTGCGTTTCTATCTCAACCTTCCAAAAAAATAAGTATACATTCATAAGAAAGTGCTTATTTCTTAAACTACAGCATTTGATCAGAAATGCAACACACCATTCCCTGCTAACAATGCTTTACACTGTTAGGAACAAGTGCTCATCTTTTGAGAAAAACGCATGTGCGTTTCTATCGCAACCTTCTTAAAAAATAAGTATACTTCCGAAGAAAGTACTTATCTTTCAAACTACAGAATTTATCTTTTTTTAAATATTATTTCCATTTTATTGATGATAAAAAAATATTCTGAAGGCTTGGATTAAAAGTATCCTGAAGGCTTAATTCATGCAGCCATGAGAGTGCTGGAAAGATCCTGGTTGAGCGAAATTTTGGAGACAAAACAGTATACTTCATGTCCATTATAAATAAGGCAAAGGCTTAACAATGATATATGTGGAAGGCTCTTGCATCATAGGTAGAAATAATGCATTTTATCATTGCATTAAAAGGAAGTCATGTGAAAAACTAGAATCACATATAAATAGTCAAAATACTATTTGAGGAATATCAACCTGAATATAATATCTATATTAACATTATTGAAATAAACATTTCAGGTAGAAAAACCAGGGGAAGTTTTCTGGTGTAAATATGCTGTGGGTTAAAACAAATGTCTTCTGCCCTAATATTGACATAGTAACTGAATACCAACCTCTGTCCCACCTTGGCTTTGTAATTTCAACTTACACAAATAAAATGATTGAAATGGAAAGGAAACAGTTGTAATAGAATCACTGTTGACTATATTACAGTCAGTGCTACCGTGGCATTTATGTTCTGTTTTGGACCAAGAGACTCACATCATTTATTATTCGTGCTTCCATTAGCTTTGAATCTCTACAGTAAATATCCCCTACAGCTATAAGATGCTCTGACTGGGACTGGGAACAATAATTACCATGTCTACAGACATGAGTACCAGAAGTCTGGTTACTCCATCATCATTATAACACTACTGCATGCATGAACACTTATTACCTGGCAGGGAAGTATAATATCTCACAGAATCCACTACTGGTAAGCATGTTAATAGTAACCTTTTGAAGCTAGCATATAATATTTGGCTACTGTGAAATATTCTCAAACAGTAACATAATTACAGATTAATTCTGGCCTGATTTCTCTATTTTCTACATCATTTGTGATTGGCAGCTTCAGCTACAATTCCTGGAAGGTAATCAAAAGAACTTAAATGGCTTGCATTGTTTGGGGATACTCTAGTGTTTCTCTTAAGAACAACTCATAGAGAGGTGTCCCAAAATTGACAATGGGGTTTTTAGTTAATAACTATGGAGTAGTACATTTAAATTTTAAGTAGTGGTAAAATTTTTTAAAACATAAAGTATTCTGACATTTGATATTTATATGGACTATATACAATTATATGTTGTTTTAAAAATAGAATGCATATTTGAGATGGAACACTTTAGTTTCATGCCATTATAAATTTTCTTCATTTTTATACATTGATTTTTGTTTATAGTCATCACATGATGCATGCAATAAGTTGGTACTGATATGAGTAAATAACTACTCTTGTATTAACTAATATTTCAAATACTTAAGTAGCACTATTAATATCATTATGATACTTTCAAAAGAAAAGGCAGAGTGTTTGTCTATAAATATTAGTAACATTTTAAAAATATTCATCATTGCATCTCAAAGTTAATGTCAAGAGGGACCTCAAAAATATATTCCCTCTGAAAGAATCAAATGACAATAATTTGTTAGTTCTCAACCGGAAATTTGAAAACAATAGTAAGATATGATCTTAGATTGTGATAGTCTTTTGTTGTGATTTATTTTCTCCAACTCAGTCCAGCATGCAAACTCTGAAGCATATAGATTTGTAGATCTTTATCTTGAGTGTCACTGATAAAATATTGAAACCACAAAGTGCATCTCTCCTATATCTTCTTTTAATAAAAGCATATATTATCAGATAATGTGAGGATGTTTTCATATTTGATTATTCTAGAAACATAGAAATAGAATAATGATACACTGTCTCATGACTTGCTAATTCTTCTCACTATTTTCCATAATACATACATTTATATTAAAACTCTTTTGCCAATTACATGTAGAGAATAAGTTTTAGCTTTTAAACTGATTTGGCTTAAACATAGATCTAGATTTTGGAAAACTGCTTCTGTATATTAGGTGGCATCTTGCCTTGGGAAGGCATAGTTATAGCTATTTGTGTCTCACCAATTTCACTCTTGTATTCTGAAAGAAAATCACTATTATTCTCTATAATTTAATCATCCCTTTAAAAATATAAATTATTAACAAATCTTCAATAATTTGATGCTTAAAATAACAATCTTAAAATAGGAGCTATTTAATTTTAGATGCAATGCTAATCATATTTATTTAAACTATAACCTAAGAAATGACTAATTATAGTAGCTCATATCTATTGTAGACATTAAAGGCTACTCCTACATATACGCAAACATTCACATGCATGCACACACACATAGACTAGTGATGCTCATACATATGTGCACACATACAGCAAAAGTTGATGTGTCTGGTATCTCCCTCAGTCATTCTCCACATCAGAATCCACATGTTCCTGTCCCTTCTGGTTTTGCGGTAACCTTCCTAACTGGTTTTTATACTGGAGCTGGGGTCTTTTTTTTTTATTATTTTTATTATTTTTTTTTTATTATTTCCATCTACTTCCCTCCTCCTCCCCCCTCCTTCCCCTCCTCCTTCCCCTTCCCTCCCCTCCTTCTCCCCCTTCCCTCCCCTCCCCTCCACCCATACCTCCCCTCCCTTCCTCTCAAGGCCAAGGAGCCATCAGGGTTCCCCACTCTATGCTAAGACCAAGGTCCTCCCAACTCCCCCCAGGTCCAGGAAGGTGATCGACCAAGCTGAGAAGGCTCCCACAGAGCCCGTCCATGCAGAAGAATCAGAGCCCAGAGCCATTGTCCTTTGCTTCTCAGTCAGCCCCCGCTGTTGGCCACATTCAGAGAGACGGGTTTGGTCACATGATCCATCAGTCCCATTCCAACTGGAGTTGGTGATCTCCCAATAGTTCTGTCCCACCGTCTCCATGAGTGAACGCATCCCTCTCGTTCCTGACTTTCTCCCTCATGTTCTCGCTCCTTCTGCTCCTCATCAGGACCTTGGGAGCTCAGTCCAGTGCTCCAATGTGGGGCTCAGTCACCTTCCCCATCTGTCGCCAGCTGGAGGTTCCCTCACAGTCCTGACTTTCTTTCTCATGTTCTCTCTCCTTCTGCTCCTCATCAGGACCTTGGGAGCTCAGTCCGGTGCTCCAATGTGGGGCTCTGTCATTTTCTTCATCTTTCGTCAGGTGGAGGTTCTATGGTGATATGCAAGAAATTCATCAGTATGGCTATAGGAACTGGCCTTTTCAGGCTCCCTCTCCTCAGCTGCCCAAGGAACTAACTGGGGGCGTCTCCCTGGAAACCTGGGAACCCCTCTAGGGTCAAGTCTCTTGACAACCCTCAGGTAGCTCCTTAAATTAAGATATATGCTTCCCTGCTCCCATATCCACCCTTCCTATATCCCAAGCACCCCATTCCTCCGAGCTCCCCCCGTTCTCCCCTTCACACTTTTCTCTCCCCATCTTCCCTTGGCCCAGTCTCGCCCAACCCTCAAGTTCCCAATTTTGCCTGGTGCTCGTGTCTACTTCCAATATCCAGGAGGATTACTATATCTTTTTTTGGGAGTTCACCTTCTTATTATCTTCTCAAGGATCCCAAATTTATAGGCTCGATGTCCTTTAATTATGGCTAGAAACCGAATATGAGTGAGTACATCCCATGTTCATCTTTATGGGTCTGGGTTACCTCACTCAGAATAGTGTTTTCTATTTCCATCCATTTGCCTGCAAAATTCAAGATGTCATTGTTTTTTACCGCTGAGTAGTATTCTAGCATGTATATATTCCACAGTTTCTTCATCCATTCTTCCACTGAAGGGCATCTAGGTTGTTTCCAGGATCTGGCTATTACAAATAATGCTGCTATGAACATAGATGAGCATATGCTTTTGTTGTATGATTGGGCATCTCTTGGGTAGATTCCCAATAGTGGAATTGCTGGGTCCTGGGGTAGGTTGTTCCCGAATTTCCTGAGAAACCGCCACACTGCTTTCCAAAGTGGTTGCACAAGTTTGCATTCCCACCAGCAATGGATGAGTGTACCCCTTACCCCACAACCTCTCCAGCAAAGGTTATTATTGGTGTTTTGGATTTTAGCCAATCTGACAGGTGTAAGATGATATCTCACAGATGTTTTGATTTGCATTTCCCTGATAGCTAGGGAGGTTGAGCATGACCTTAAGTTTCTTTTGGCCATTCGAACTTCTTCTGTTGAGAATTCTCTGTTCAGTTCAGTGGCCCATTTTTTAATTGGGTTAATTGGCATTTTACCGTCTAGTCTCTTGAGTTCCTTATATATTTTAGAGATCAGACCTTTGTCAGTTGCAGGGTTGGTGAAGATCTTTTCCCAGTCAGTAGGCTGCCTTTGTGTCTTAGTGACAATGTCCTTTGCTTTACAGAAGCTGCTCAACTTCAGGAGGTCCCATTTATTCAATGTTGCCCTTAAAGTCTGTGCAGCTGGGGTTATGCGCAGGAAACGGTTCCCTGTGCCCATTTGTTGTAGAGTACTTCCCACTTTCTCCTCTATCAAGCTCAATGTGTTCAGATTAATATTGAGGTCTTTAATCCATTTGGACTTGAGTTTTGTGCAAGGTGATAGATATGGATCTACTTTCATTCTTCTACAGGTTGACATCCAGTTATGCCAGCACCATTTGTTGAAGATGCCCTCTTTCTTCCATTGTGTACTTTTGGCTCCTTTATCAAAAATCAGGTGTTCGTAGGTTTGTGGTTTAAGATCCGGGTCTTCTATATGATTCCATTGGTCAACTTCTCTGTTTTCATGCCAGTACCAAGCTGTTTTCAATACTGTAGCTTTGTAATAGAGTTTGAAGTCAGGGATGGTAATGCCTCCAGAAGTACCTTTATTGTATAAGATTTTTTTGGCTATCCTGGGTTTCTTGTTTTTCCATATAAAGTTGATTATTGTCCTCTCAATCTCTGTGAAGAATTTTAATGGGACCTTGATTGGGATTGCATTGAATCTATAGATTGCTTTTGGTAGAATTGCCATTTTTACTATGTTGATCCTCCCAATCCATGAGCAGTGGAGATCCTTCCATTTTCTGGTATCCTCTTCAATTTCTTTCTTCAAAGACTTAAAGTTCTTGTCAAATAAATCATTCACTTCCTTGGTTAGAGATACTCCCAGATATCTTATGCTATTTGTGGCTATTGTGAAAGGTGATACTTCTCTGATTTCCCTCTCTGCTTCCTTATCCTTTGTGTATAGGAGGGCGACTGATTTTTTGGAGTTGATCTTGTAACCTTCCACGTTACTGAAGGAGTTTATCAGCTGTCGGAGTTCTATGGTGGAGTTTTTGGGGTCCCTTATGTATACTATCATATCATCTGCAAATAATGAAAGTTTAACTTCTTCCTTTCCAAACTGAATCACCTTGATTCCCTTATGTTGTTTTATTGCTATTGCTAGAACTTCAAGCACTATATTGAAGAGATAAGGAGAGAGTGGACAGCCTTGTCGTGTTCCTGAATTTAGTGGGATAGCCTTGAGTTTCTCTCCGTTTAATTTGATGTTAGCTGTCGGCTTGCTGTAAATAGCTTTTATTATATTTAGGAATGACCCTTGTATCACTAATCTCTCCAAAACTTTTATCATAAAAGGGTGCTGAATTTTGTCAAATGCTTTTTCAGCATCTAATGAGATGACCATATGGTTTTTTTCCTTCAGTTTATTTATATGATGGATTACATTGATAGATTTTCGTATGTTGAACCAGCCCTGCATCTCTGGGATGAAGCCTACTTGATAATAGTGGATAATTTTTCTAATGTGTTCTTGGATTCGGTTTGCCAGTATTTTATTGAGAATTTTTCTGTCAATGTTCATGAGTGAGTTTGGCCTGTAATTCTCTTTCTTGGTTGAGTCTTTGTGTGGTTTAGGTATCAGGGTAACTGTAGCTTCATAGAAGGAATTTGGCAGTGACTCTTGTGTTTCTATATTATGAAATACCTTAAGGAGTATAGGTATTAGGTCTTCTTGGAAGTTCTGGTAGAATTCTGCATTGAAACCATCTGGTCCTGGGCTCTTTTTGGTAGGGAGGTTTCTGATAACAGTTTCTAATTCTTCGTGACTAACAGGACGATTTAGAGCATTTACCTGGTCCTGATTTAACTTTGGTAAATGGTATTTATCTAAAAAACTGTCCATTTCTTTTACATTTTCCAATTTTGTGGCATACAGGCTTTTGTAGTAAGATCTAATGATTCTCTGAATTTCCTCTGTGTCTGTGGTTATGTCCCCCTTTTCATTTCTGATCTTATTAATTTGCGTATTCTCCCTCTGCCATTTGATTAGTTTGGCTAAGGGTTTGTCAATCTTGTTGATTTTCTCCAAGAACCAGCTTCTTGTTTCATTGATTCTTTGGATTGTTTTCTGTGTTTCTATTTTGTTGATTTCTGCCCTCAGTTTGATTATTTCCAGTCTTCTACTTCTCCTAGGTGAGTCTGCTTCTTTTTTTTCCAGATCTTTCAGGTGTGCTGTGAAGTCACCAATGAGTGCTTTCTCCGTTTTCTTAAGTGGGCACTTAGTGCTATGAACTTTCCTCTTAGCACTGCTTTCATTGTGTCCCATAGGTTTGAGTATGTTGTGTCTTTGTTTTCATTAAATTCAAGAAAGACTTTAATTTCTTTCTTTATTTCTTCCTTGACCCAGGTGTGGGTCAGTAGTTGACTGTTCAGTTTCCATGAGTTTGTGGGCTTTCTGGGGGTAGCATTGTTGTTGAATTCTAATATTAATCCATGGTGATCCGATAAGACACAAGTGGTTACTAATATTTTTTTGTAACTGTGGAAGTTTGCTTTGTTACCAAGTATACGGTCAATTTTCGAAAAGGTTCCATGAGCCGCAGAGAAGAAGGTATATTCTTTCCTATTTGGGTGGAATGTTCTATAGATGTCTGTTAAGTCCATTTGGTTCATTACCTCCATTAAGTCTTTCAATTCTCTGTTAGGTTTCTGTCTGATTGACCTGTCCATTGGTGAGAGAGGAGTGTTGAAGTCTCCAACTATTAGTGTGTGTGGTTTGATGGCTGCCTTGAGTTCTAGAAGTGTTTCTTTTACATAAGTGGGAGCTTTTATATTAGGGGCATAGATATTCAGGATTGAGACTTCATTCTGATGGATTTTTCCTGTTATGAGTATAAAGTGTCCCTTTCCATCTCTTCTGATTGATTTTAGTTTGAAGTCAACTTTGTTGGAAATTAGTATGGCCACACCCGCTTGTTTCTTAGGGCCATTTGCTTGATAAACCTTTTCCCAACCCTTTACTCTGAGTAGGTGTCTGTCTTTGTGGTTGAGGTGTGTTTCTTGTAAACAGCAAAATGTTGGATTCTGTTTTCGTATCCAGTCTCTTAGCCCGTGCCGTTTTATAGGTGAATTGATTCCATTGATATTAAGTGATATTAATGACCAGTGGTTGTTAACTTCAGTAATTTTTAGTAGTAGAGTTTGTGTGTTTCCCTTCTTTTAGTTGTGCTGGTGAAGGGTCGCTAGATGCCTGCATTATTGTGGGCATTGTTGGACTCCTTGGTTTGTGATTTTCCTTCTATTACTTTCTGCAAGGCTGGATTTGTGGCTGCGTATTGTTTAAATCTGTTTTTGTCCTGGAATATCTTGTTGTCTCTATCAATGGTGAATGAAAGCTTTCCTGGGTATAATAGTCTAGGCTTGCATCCATGTTCCCTTAGTGTCTGTAGCACATCTATCCAAGCTCTTCTGGCTTTCATGGTTTCCATTGAGAAATCAGGTGTAATTCTGATAGGTTTCCCTTTATATGTTGCTTGACCTTTTTCCTTTGCAGCTCTTAATATCTGTTCTTTATTCTGTATATTTTGTGTTTTGATTATTATATGGCATGGGGATGCTTTCTTTTGATCCAGTCAATTTGGTGTTCTGTAGGCTTCTTGTACCTTCATAGGAACATCCTTCTTTAGGTTGGGGAAGTTTTCTTCTATAATTTTGTTGAATATGTTTTCTGGGCCTTTGAGTTGTAATTCTTCTCCTTCTTCTACCCCAATTATTCTTAGGTTTGGTCTTTTCATGGTGTCCCAGATTTCCTGAATGTTTTGTGTTAAGAATTTGTTAGATTTGTTTAGTTCTTTAATCTGTGAGTTTATTTCCTCTATAATATCTTCAGAGTCCGAGCTTCTTTCTTCCATCTCTTGTATTCGTTTGAAAATACTTGTCTCTGAAGTTTCTGTTCATTTACTCAGAGTTTCCATTTCCAGTCGTCCCTCAGATTGTGTTTTCTTCAATAACTCCATTTCATTTATCAGGTCTTGTACTGTTTCCCTTACCTGTTTGATTGCTTTTTCTTGTTTTTCGTGTTTTTCTTGGGTATCTTTGAGCGATTTATTTATTTCGTCTACCTTTTTGTTTGTCATCTCCATTTCTTTATGGCAGTTTTTTACCTCCTGTTTAAGGTCCTCTATTATTTTCATAAAGTACTGTTTAATGTCGGTTTCTTCTATATCTTCTGGGGTAGGGTGTTCAATTCTTGTTGTTTCGGGATGTCTGGCTTGTGGTGATGTCATGTTGCCTTTCATGTTGTTGGAGGAGCTCCTGCATTGGTGCCTGCCCATCTCTTCCTACAAAAGGAGCGCGGAGGCGTTTGGTGTCCTAGACCACTCTTTGCTGTGACTGAAACTGGTTGGATCTCCCCAGTGCCAGAGGAGGACCTATTCCTTGCATCACAATCTGAAGAAGCCCGTACTCCCTTGCAGGAATCCTCAGACCTGCCTGGAGGCCAGAGTCTGACCCCTTTGGGTGGATGGCCTTAGAACAGGAGCAGGACACCTGAGAACACTAGGGAAAACTTGGGAGACACAGGGACCAGAGAACAGACACAAGCCTGCAGAGGGAAGTGGGGGTAGAGGGTCTGTGCTCTCTTCCAGAGCAGGTTGCCCCAGGGTCCAGGTTCACTCACCAGTTCAGATGGAATGTCAGGGCACAGGATCAGGGATTCCAGGCAGCCCAGGGTCACAGCCCAGACAAAAGGGCCAAGGTGGGGGCAGGGCGGGATGGAATACCACACAGCTAACCTGGCAGCACAATCTGAAGGAGCCCGCGCCCCTCCTCAGGAATCCTCAGACCTGCCTGGAGGACAGAGTCTGACCCCTTTAGGTGGATGGCCTTAGAAAAGGAGCAGGACACCTGAGAACTCATGGG
Organism: Arvicola amphibius; assembly: GCF_903992535.2. Taxonomy (NCBI): domain Eukaryota; kingdom Metazoa; phylum Chordata; class Mammalia; order Rodentia; family Cricetidae; genus Arvicola; species Arvicola amphibius. The sequence goes on along the minus strand of NW_024582311.1, from coordinate 769,701 downwards.
AAAACTTGGGAGACACAGGGACCTGAGAACCTACACAAGCCTCCAAACTACAGAATTTAAACAGAAATGCAACACACCATTCCATTCTAACAATGCTTTACACTGTTAACTGCAAGTGTTTCTCTTTTGAGAGAAACGCTTGTGTGTTTCTATCTCAAGTTTCTAAAGATATAAGTACACTTTCAAAGGAAAGTGCTTCAATTTCAACTAAAGCATTTAAGCAGAAATGCTTATCTTTCAAAGTACAGCATGTAGACAGAAAAGCAATACTCCAGTCCATTCTAACAATGCTTTACTCTGTTAGAAGCAAGTACTCGTATTTTGAGAAAAACGCATGTGCCTTTCTATCTCAACCTCCTAAAAAAATAAGTATACCTTAAAAAGAAAGAGCTTATCTTTTAAACTACAGCATTTGAATACAAATGCAACACACCTTTCCCTGCTAACAATGCTTTACACTGTTAGTTTCAAGTATTTCTCTTTTGAGAGAAATGCCTGTGTGTTTCTATCTGAAGTTTCTAAAGAAACAAGTACACTTTCAAAGGAAAGTGCTTCAATTTCAACTAAAGCATTTAGACAGAAATGCTTATCTTTCAAAGTACAGCATGTAGACAGAAAAGCAATACTCCAGTCCATTCTAACAATGCTTTACACTGTTAGAAGCAAGTGCTCATCTTTTGAGAAAAACGCATGTGCGTTTCTATCTCAACCTTCTAAAAAAAAAAGTATACATTCATAAGAAAGTGCTTATCTCTTAAACTACAGCATTTGATCAGAAATGCAACACACCATTCCCTGCTAACAATGCTTTACACTGTTAGTTGCAAGTGTTTCTCTTTTGAGAGAAATGCCTCTGCGTATCTATCTGAAGTTTCTAAAGAAATAAGTACACTTTCAAAGGAAAGTGCTTCAATTTCAAGTAAAGCATTTAGACAGAGATGCTTATCTTTCAAAGTACAGCATGTAGACAGAAAAGCAATACTCCAGTCCATTCTAACAATGCTTTACACTGTTAGAAGCAAGTGCTCGTCTATTGAGAAAAACGCATGTGCGTTTCTATCTCAACATTCTAAAAAAATAAGTATACTTTCAAAGGAAAGTGCTTATCTTTCAAACTGCAGCATTTGAACAGAATTGCAACACACCATTTCCTTCTCACAATGCTTTACACTGTTAACTGCAAGTGTTTCTCTTTTGAGAGAAATGCTTGTGTGTTTCTATCTCAAGTTTCTAAAGAAATAAGTACACTTTCAAAGGAAAGTGCTTCAATTTCAACTAAAGCATTTAGACAGAAATGCTTATCTTTAAAAGTACAGCATGTAGACAGAAAAGCAATACTCCAGTCCATTCTAACAATGCTTTACACTGTTAGAAGCAAGTGCTCGTCTTGAGAAAAACGCATGTGCGTTTCTATCTCAACCTTCTAAAAAAATAAGTATACTTAAAAAAGAAAGAGCTTGTCTTTTAAACTACAACATTTGATCAGAAATGCAACACACCATTCCCTGCTAACAATGCTTTACACTGTTAGTTGCAAGTGTTTCTCTTTTGAGAGAAATGCCTCTGCGTATCTATCTGAAGTTTCTAAAGAAATAAGTACACTTTCAAAGGAAAGTGCTTCAATTTCAACTAAAGCATTTAGACAGAAATGCTTATCTTTCAAAGTACAGCATGTAGAAAGAAAAGCAATACTCCAGTCCATCTAACAATGCTTTACTCTGTTAGAAGCAAGTGCTCATCTTTTGAGAAAAATGCATGTGCCTTTCTATCTCAACCTTCTAAAACAATAAGTATACCTTAAAAAGGAAGAGCTTATCTTTTAAACTACAGCATTTGAATAGAAATGCAACACACCATTCCCTATAACAATTCTTTACACTGTTCGTTGCAAGTATTTCTCTTTTGAGAGAAATGCCTGTGTGTTTCTATCTGAAGTTTCTAAAGAAATAATTACACTTTCAAAGGAAAGTGCTTCAATTTCAACTAAAGCATTTAGACGGAAATGCTTATCTTTCAAAGTACAGCATGTAGACAGAAAAGCAATACTCCAGTCCATTCTAACAATGCTTTACACTGTTAGAAGCAAGTGCTCGTCTTGAGAAAAACCCATGTGCGTTTCTATCTCAACCTTCTAAAAAAATAAGTATACTTTAAAAAGAAAGAGCTTGTCTTTTAAACTACAGCATTTGAATAGGAATGCAACACACCATTTCCTTCTAACAACGCTTCACACTGTTAGTTGCACGTGTATCTCTTTTGAGAAAGAGCTGTGTGTTTCTATCTGAATTTTCTAAAAAAATAAGTTCACTTTCAAAGGAAACTTCTTCAATTTCAACTAAAGCATTTAGACAGAATTGCTTATCTTTCAAATTACAGCATGTAGAAAAAAATCAATACTATATCCCATTCTAAAAATGCTTTGCACTGTTAGGAGCAAGTGCTCATCTTTTGAGAAAAACGCATGTACCTTTCTATCTCAACCTTCTACAAAAATAAGTATACCTTAAAAAGAAAGAGCTTATCTTTTAAACTACAACATTTGAATAGAAATGCAACACACCATTCCCTGCTAACAATGCTCTACACTGTTATCTGCAAGTGTTTCTCTTTTGAGAGAAATTCTTGTGCTTTTCTATCTGAAGGTTCTAAAGAAATAAGTATACTTTCAAAGGAAAGTTCTTCAATTTCAACTTAAGCATTTAGACAGAAATGCTTATCTTTCAAAGTACAGCATGTAGATAGAAAATCAATACTACGTTCCATTCTCACAATGCTGTATACTGTTGGAAGCAACTGCTCGTCTTTTGAGACAAACGCATGTGCCTTTCTATCTCAACCTTCTAAAAAATAAGTATGCTTACAAAGGAAAGTGCTTATCTTTCAAACTACAGCATTTGAACAGAAATGCAACACACCATTCCCTGCTAACAATGCTTTACACTGTTAACTGCAAGTGTTTCTCTTTTGAGAGAAATGCTTGTGTGTTTCTATCTCACGTTTCTAAAGATATAAGTACACTTTCAAACGAAAGTGCTTCAATTTCAACTAAAGCATTTAGACAGAGATGCTTATCTTTCAAAGTACAGCATGTAGTCAGAAAAGCAATACTCCAGTCCATTCTAACAATGGTTTACACTGTTAGAAGCAAGTGCTCAACTTTTGAGAAAAACGCATGTGCCTTTCTATCTCAATCTTCTAAAAAAATAAGTATACCTTAAAAAGAAAGAGCTTATCTTTTAAACTACAGCAATTGAATAGAAATGCAACACACCATTCCCTGCTAACAGTTCTTTCCACTGTTAGTTGCAAGTGTTTCTCTTCTAGAGAAATGCCTGTGTGTTTCTATCTGAAGTTTCTAAAGAAATAAGTATACTTTCAAACGAAAGTGCTTCAATTTCAACTAAAGCATTTAGACAGAAATGCTTATCTTTCAAAGTACAGCATGTAGACAGAAAAGCAATATTCCAGTCCATTCTAACAATGCTTACTCTGTTAGAAGCAAGTGCTCGTCTTTTGAGAAAAACTCATGTGCCTTTCTATCTCAACCTTCTAAAAAAATAAGTACACTTAAAAAGAAAGAGCTTATCTTTTAAACTACAGCATTTGAATAGAAATGCAACACACCATCCCCTGCTAACACTTCTTTACCCTGTTAGTTGCAAGTGTTTCTCTTTTGAGAGAAACGCTTGTGTGTTTCTGTCTCAAGTTTCTAAAGAAATAAGTACACTTTCAAAGGAAAGTGCTTCAATTTCAACTAAAGCATTTAGACACAAATGCTTATCTTTCAAAGTACAGCATGTACACAGAAAAGCAATACTCCAGGGCATTCTAACAATGCTTTACACTGTTAGAAGCAAGTGCTCGTCTTTTGAGAACAACGCATGTGCTTTTCTATCTCAACCTTCTAAAAAAATAAGTATAGTTTCAAAGGAAAGTGCTTATCTTTCAAACTACAGCATTTGAACAGAAATGCAACACACCATTCCCTGCTAACATTGCTTTACACTGTTAGGAACCAGTGCTCATCTTTTGAGAAAAACGCATGTGCGTTTCTATAGCAACCTTCTTAAAAAATAAGTATACATCCGAAGAAAGTACTTATCTTTCAAACTACAGAATTTAAACAGAAATGCAACACACCATTCCCTGCTAACAATTCTTTACACTGTTAGTTGCAAGTGTTTCTCTTTTGAGAGAAATGCCTGTGTGTTTCTATCTGAAGTTTCTAAAGAAATAAGTACATTTTAAAAGGAAAGTGCTTCAATTTCAACTAAAGCATTTAGACAGAAATGCTTATCTTTCAAAGTACAGCATGTAGACAGAAAAGCAATACTCCAGTTCATTCTAAAAATGCTTTGCACTGTTAGGAGCAAGTGCTCATCTTTTGAGAAAAACGCATGTACCTTTCTATCTCAACCTTCTACAAAAATAAGTATACCTTAAAAAGAAAGAGCTTATCTTTTAAACTACAACATTTGAATAGAAATGCAACACACCATTCCCTGCTAACAATGCTTTACACTGTTATCTGCAAGTGTTTCTCTTTTGAGAGAAATTCTTGTGCTTTTCTATCTGAAGGTTCTAAAGAAATAAGTATACTTTCAAAGGAAAGTTCTTCAATTTCAACTTAAGCATTTAGACAGAAATGCTTATCTTTCAAAGTACAGCATGTAGATAGAAAATCAATACTACGTTCCATTCTCACAATGCTGTATACTGTTGGAAGCAACTGCTCGTCTTTTGAGACAAACGCATGTGCCTTTCTATCTCAACCTTCTAAAAAAATAAGTATGCTTACAAAGGAAAGTGCTTATCTTTCAAACTACAGCATTTGAACAGAAATGCAACACACCATTCCCTGCTAACAATGCTTTACACTGTTAACTGCAAGTGTTTCTCTTTTGAGAGAAATGCTTGTGTGTTTCTATCTCACGTTTCTAAAGATATAAGTACACTTTCAAACGAAAGTGCTTCAATTTCAACTAAAGCATTTAGACAGAAATGCTTATCTTTCAAAGTACAGCATGTAGTCAGAAAAGCAATACTCCAGTCCATTCTAACAATGGTTTACACTGTTAGAAGCAAGTGCTCAACTTTTGAGAAAAACGCATGTGCCTTTCTATCTCAATCTTCTAAAAAATAAGTATACCTTAAAAAGAAAGAGCTTATCTTTTAAACTACAGCAATTGAATAGAAATGCAACACACCATTCCCTGCTAACAATTCTTTCCACTGTTAGTTGCAAGTGTTTCTCTTCTAGAGAAATGCTGTGTGTTTCTATCTGAAGTTTCTAAAGAAATAAGTATACTTTCAAACGAAAGTGCTTCAATTTCAACTAAAGCATTTAGACAGAAATGCTTATCTTTCAAAGTACAGCATGTAGACAGAAAAGCAATACTCCAGTCCATTCTAACAATGCTTTACTCTGTTAGAAGCAAGTGCTCGTCTTTTGAGAAAACGCATGTGCCTTTCTACCTCAGCCTTCTAAAAAAATAAGTATACTTTCAAAGGAAAGTGCTTATCTTTCAAACTACAGCATTTGAACAGAAATGCAACACACCATTCCTTTCTAACAATGCTTTACACTGTTAGGAACCAGTGCTCATCTTTTGAGAAAAACGCATATGCGTTTCTATTGCAACCTTCTTAAAAAATAAGTATACTTCCGAAGAAAGTACTTATCTTTCAAACTACAGAATTTAAACAGAAATGCAACACACCATTCCCTTCTAACAATGCTTTACACTGTTAACTGCAAATGTTTCTCTTTTGAGAGAAATGCATGTGTGTTTCTATCTCGTTTCTAAAGAAATAAGTACACTTTCAAAGGAAAGTGCTTCAATTTCAACTAAAGCATTTAGACAGAAATGCTTATCTTTCAAAGTACAGCATGTACACAGAAAAGCAATACTCCAGTCCTTCTAAAAATGCTTTACTCTCTTAGAAGCAAGTGCTCGTCTTTTGAGAAAAACGCATGTGCTTTTCTATCTCAACCTTCTAAAACAATAAGTATACCTTAAAAAGACAGAGCTTATCTTTTAAACTACAGCATTAGAATAGAAATGCAACACTCCATTCCCTATAACAATTCTTTACACTGTTCGTTGCAAGTTTTCTCTTTTGAGAGAAATGCCTGTGTGTTTCTATCTGATGTTTCTAAGGAAATAAGGACAGTTTCAAAGGAAAGTGCTTCAATTTCAACTCAAGCGTTTAGACAGAAATGCTTATCTTTCAAAGTACAGCATGTAGACAGAAAAGCAATACTCCAGTCCATTCTAGCAATGCTTTACTCTGTTAGAAGCAAGTGCTCTTCTTTTGAGAAAAATGCATGTGCCTATCTCAGCCTTCTAAAAAAATAAGTATACTTTCAAAGGAAAATGCTTATCTTTCAAACTACAGCATTTGAACAGAAATGCAACACACCATTCCCTTCTAACTATGCTTTTCACTGTTAGGAACAAGTGCTCATCTTTTGAGAAAAACGCATGTGCGTTTCTATAGCAACCTTCTTAAAAAATAAGTATACTTCAGAAGAAAGTACTTATCTTTCAAACTACAGAATTTAAACAGAAATGCAGCACACCATTCCCTTCTAACAATGCTTTACACTGTTAACTGCAGTTGTTTCTCTTTTGAGAGAAACGCTTGTGTGTTTCTATCTCAAGTTTCTAAAGATATAAGTACACTTTCAAAGGAAAGTGCTTCAATTTACTAAAGCATTTAGACAGAAATGCTTATCTTTCAAAGTACCGCATGTAGACAGAAAAGCAATACTCCAGTCCATTCTAACAATGCTTTAATCTGTTAGAAGCAAGTGCTCGTCTTTTGAGAAAAACGCATGTGCCTTTCTATCTCAACTTTCTAAAAAATAAGTATACCTTAAAAAGAAAGAGCTTATCTTTTAAACTACAGCAATTGAATAGAAATGCAACACACCATTCCCTGCTAACAATGCTTTACACTGTTAACTGCAAGTGTTTTCCTTTTGAGAGAAACACTTGTGTGTTTCTTTCTCAAGTTTCTAAAGTAATAAGTACACTTTCAAAGGAAAGTGCTTCAATTTCAACTAAAGCATTTAGACAGAAATGCTTAACTTTCAAAGTACAGCATGTAGACAGAAAAGCAATACTCCAGTCCAATCTAACAATGCTTTACACTGTTAGGAGCAAGTGCTCGTCTTTTGAGAAAAACTCATGTGCGTTTCTATTACAACCTTCTAAAAAATTAAGTATACTTTCATAAGAAAGTGCTTATCTTTTAAACTACAGCATTTGAATAGAAATGGAACACACCATTCCCTTCTAACAACGCTTTACACTGTTAGTTGCAAGTGTTTCTCTTTTGAGAAAGACCTGTGTGTTTCTATCTGAATTTTCTAAAAAAATAAGTTCACTTTCAAAGGAAAGTGCTTCAATTTCAACTAAAGCATTTAGACAGAAATGCTTATCTTTCAAAGTACAGCATGTAGAAAAAAATCAATACTATATTCCATTCTAAAATGCTTTGCACTGTTAGGAGCAAGTGCTCATTTTTGAGAAAAACGCATGTACTTTTCTATCTCAACCTTCTAAAAAAAATAGTATACCTTAAAAAGAAAGAGCTTATCTTTTAAACTACAACATTTGAATAGAAATGCAACACACCATTCCCTGCTAACAATGCTTTACACTGTTAGTTGCATGTGTTTCTCTTTAGAGAGAAATGCTTTTGTGTTTCTATCCCCAGTTTCTAAAGAAATAAGTACACTTTCAAAGGAAAGTGCTTCAATTTCAACTAAAGCATTTAGACAGAAATGCTTATCTTTCAAAGTACAGCATGTAGACAGAAAAGCAACACACCATTCCCTGCTAACAATGCTTTACACTGTTAGGAACCAGTGCTCATCTTTTGAGAAAAACGCATGTGCGTTTCTATCACAACCTTCTTAAAAAATAAGTATACATCCGAAGAAAGTACTTATCTTTCAAACTACAGCATTTGAACAGAAATGCAGCACATCATTCCCTTCTAACAATGCTTTACACTGTTATTTACAAATGTTTCTCTTTTGAGAGAAATTCTTGTGCTTTTCTATCTGAAGGTTCTAAAGAAATAAGTATACTTTCAAAGGAAAGTTCTTCAATTTCAACTTAAGCATTTAGACAGAAATGCTTATCTTTCAAAGTACAGCATGTAGATATAAAATCAATACTATGTTCCATTCTCACAATGCTGTTCACTGTTGGAAGCAACTGCTCGTCTTTTGAGACAAATGCATGTGCCTTTCTATCTCAACCTTCTAATAAAATAAGTATGCTTACAAAGGAAAGTGCTTATCTTTCAAACTACAGCATTTGAACAGAAAAGCAACACACCATTCCCTGCTAACAATGCTTTACACTGTTAGGAACAAGTGCTCATCTTTTGAGAAAAACACATATGCGTTTCTACTGCAACCTTCTTAAAAAATAAGTATACTTCCAAAGAAAGTACTTATCTTTCAAACTACAGAATTTAAACAGAAATGCAACACAACATTCCCTTCTAACAATGATTTTACACTGTTAACTGCAAGTGTTTCTCTTTTTAGAGAAACGCTTGTATGTTTCTATCTCAAGTTTCTAAAGATATAACTACACTTTCAAAGGAAAGTGCTTCAATTTCAACTAAAGCATTTAGACAGAAATGCTTATCTTTCAAAGTACAGCATGTGGACAAAAAAGCAATACTCCCATCCATTCTTACAATGCTTTACTCTGTTAGAAGCAAGTGCTCGTCTTTTGAGAAAAACGCATGTGCCTATCTATGTCAACCTTCTAAAAAAATAAGTACAAGTTAAAAAGAAAGAGCTTATCTTTTAAACTACAGCATTTGAATAGAAATGCAACACACCATTCCCTGCTAACATTGCTTTACACTCTTAGGAACAAGTGCTCATCTTTTGAGAAAAACACATGTGCGTTTCTATTGCAACCTTCTTAAAAAATAAGTATACTTCCAAAGAAAGTACTCATCTTTCAAACTACAGAAATTAAACATAAATGCAACAACCATTCCCTTCTAACGATGCTTTACACTGTTTACTGCAAGTGTTTCTCTTTTGAGAGAAACGCTTGTGTGTTTCTATCTCAAGTTTCTAAAGATATAAGTACACTTTCAAAGGTAAGTGATTCAATTTCCACTAAATCATTTAGACAGAAATGCTTATCTTTCAAAGTACAGCATGTAGACAGAAAAGCAATACTCCAGTCCATTCTAACAATGCTTTACACTGTTAGAAGCAAGTGCTCGTCTTTTGAGAAAAACGCTTGTGCATTTCTATCTCAACCTTCTAAAAAAATAAGTGTACTTTCATAAGAAAGTGCTTATCTTTTAAACTACAGCATTTAAACAGAAATGCGACACACCATTTCCTTCTAACAATGCTTTACACTGTTAACTGCAACTGTTTCTCTTTTGAGAGAAACGCTTCTGTGTTTCTATCTCAAGTTTCTAAAGAAATAAGTACACTTTCAAAGAAAGTGCTTCAATTTCAACTAAAGCATTTAGACAGAAATGCTTATCTTTCAAACTACAGCATTTAAACAGAAATTCAACACACCATTCCCTGCTAACAATGCTTTACACTGTTAGTTGCAAGTGTTTCTCCTTTGAGAGAAATGCCTGTGGGTTTCTATCTGACGTTTCTAAAGAAATAAGTACACTTTCAAAGGAAAGTGCTTCCATTTCAACTAAAGCATTTAGACAGAAATGCTTATCTTTCAAAGTACAGCATGTAGACAGAAAAGCAATACTCCAGTCCATTCTAACAATGCTTTACACCGTTAGAAGCAAGTGCTCGTCTTTTGAGAAAAATGCATGTGCCTATCTCAGCCTTCTAAAAAAATAAGTATACTTTCAAAGGAAAGTGCTTCTCTTTCAAACTACAGCATTTGAACAGAAATGCAACTACCATTCCCTTCTAACAATGCTTTACACTGTTAGGAACAAGTGCTCATCTTTTGAGAAAAACGCATTGCGTTTCTATTGCAACCTTCTTAAAAAAATAAGTATACTTTCAAAGGAAAGCGCTTATCTTTCAAACTACAGCATTTGAACAGAAATGCAACACACCATTCCCTGCTAACAATGCTTTATACTGTTAGGAACAAGTGCTCATCTTTTGAGAAAAACACATGAGCGTTTCTATGGGAACCTACTTAAAAAATAAGTATACTTCCAAAGAAAGTACTTATCTTTCAAACTAAAGAATTTAAACAGAAATGCAACACAACATTCCCTTCTAACAATGCTTTTACACTGTTAACTGCAAGTGTTTCTCTTTTGACAGAAACGCTTGTGTGTTTCTATCTCAAGTTTCTAAAGATATAAGTACAATTTCAAAGGAAAGTGATTCAATTTCAACTAAAGCATTTAGACAGAAATGCTTATGTTTCAAAGAACAGCATGTAGACAGAAAAGCAATACTCCAGTCCATTCTAACAATGCTTTACTCTGTTATAAGCAAGTGCTCGTCTTTTGAGAAAAACGAATGTGCCTTTATATCTCAACCTTCCAAAAAAATAAGTACAACTTAAAAAGAAAGAGCTTATCTTTTAAACTACAGCATTTGAATAGAAATTCAACACACCATTCCCTGCTAACAATGCTTTACACTGTTAGAAGCACGTGCTCGTCTTTTGAGAAAAACGCATGTGCCTTTCTATCTCAACCTTCTAAAAAAATTAGTATACTTTCAAAGGAAAGTGCTTATCTTTCAAATTACAGCATTTGAACAGAAATGCAACACACCATTCCCTGCTAACAATGCTTTACACTGTTACACTGTTAGGAAAAAGCACATGATTTTTCTCAAAAGACGATGACTTGTCTAACAGTGTAAAGAATTGTTAGAATGGACTGGAGTGTTGCTTTTCTGTCTACATGCTGTACTTTGAAAGATAAGCATTTCTGTCTAAATGCTTTAGTTGAAATTGAAGCACTTTCCTTTGAAAGTGTACTTATTTCTTTAGAAACTTGAGATAGAAACGCACATGCGTTTTTCTCAAAAGACGAGCACTTGCTTCTAACATGGTAAAGCATTGTTAGAATGGACTGGAGTATTGCTTTTCTGTCTACATGCTGTACTTTGAAAGATAAGCATTTCTGTCTAAATGCTTTAGTTGAAATTGAAGCACTTTCATTTGAAAGTGTACTTATTTCTTTAGAAACCTGAGATAGAAACACACAAGTGTTTCTCTCAAAAGAGAAACACTTGCAACTAACAGTGTAAAGCATTGTTAGCAGGGAATGGTGTGTTGCATTTCTATTCAAATGCTGTAGTTTAAAAGATAAGCTCTTTCTTTTTAAGTTGTACTTATTTTTTTAGAAGGTTGAAAAAGAAAGGCACATGCGTTTTTCTCAAAAGGCGAACACTTGCTTCTAACAGTGTAAAGCATTGTTAGAATGGACTGGAGTATTGCTTTTCTGTCTACATGCTGTATTTTGAAAGATAAGCATTTCTGTCTAAATGCTTTAGTTGAAATTGAAGCACTTTCGTTTGAAAGTGTACTTATTTCTTTAGAAACTTCATTTAGAAACACACACATACAACATTTAGACAGAAATATAACACACCATTCCCTTCTAACAATGGTTTTCATTGTTATGAGCAAGTACTTCTCTTTTGAGAGAAACGCATGTGCGTTTCTATCTGAAGCTTTTAAAGCTATACGTACACATTCAAAAGATGGTGCTTCAATTTCAACGTTCAGCATTTAGACTGATATGCTTTGCTTATCTTTCAAAGTACAACATGTAGAAAGAAATGCAATGCTCCATTCCCTCCGAACAATGCTTTAACACTGTCAGGAGCAAGGGCTTCTATTTGGCGAGCAATGCATGTGCGTTTCTATCTCCACGTACAACAATTAGACAGAAATACAACTCTCCATTCACTTCCAACAATGCTTTCCACCGTTTGAAATAACTGCTTCTCTTTTGCAAGAAACGCATTGAGTTTCTATTTGAAGCATCTTAACATATATGTATGTTTTCCAAAGATAGTGCTTATGCTTAAGTGCACATCATTTAGAAAGAAATGCATCACTCCATTCAATTCTTACAATGCTTTCTAATCTTTGAAGCAAGTGCTTCACTTTTGGGACAAACACGTACGGGTATCTCAGGAAAGCCTCTCGAGGATTATATACATTTTCAAAAGAAAGTGCTTTTCTTTCAAAGTATAGCATTTATACAGAAAAGAAACACTCCATTCATTACTAACAATGCTTACAAATCTTTGAAACAAGTGCTTCACTTTTTATATTTTTTCCTTTCCCTAACACTAAACCTAACCATAACCCTAACCCTGAACCTAAACCTAACCCTTACCTTAACCCTAACACTAACCCTAACCCTCAACCCTAACCCTAACCCTAACCCTAACCTTACCATAAAACTAACCCTAAACCTAACCCTAACGTAAACCTAACTCTGACCCTGACCCTGACCCTGACCCTGACCCTGACCCTAACCCTACCCCCTACGAAAATGCTTCATTTTGAGACAAACTGTTAGGGTACCTCAGGAAAACCTCTCGAGAATTAGGTACACTTTCGAAAGAAATTGCTTATCTTTTAAGAACAGCATTTAGACAGAAATGCAACACTCCGTTCACTTCCAACAATGCTTTACACAGTCAGATGCAAGAGCTTCTCATTTGTGAGAAACACATTTGCGTTTCTTCTCTCAGAAGATTCTGAAAATTTATGTACACATTACAAGATAGTGCTTAACTTTAAAAAGACAGCATATAGAAAGATATTCCACACTGCATTCCCTTCTAACAATGCATGACAATTTTTGGAGCAAGAGCTTCTCATTTAAGAGAAACGCACATGTGTTTCTCTGGAAAGCTTTTAAAGAATTATGTACCCTTCCAAGAGAAAGTGCCTATCTTTCAAAGTACAACATGTTTACAGAAACGCAACACTCCATTCAATGCTTTCCAATCTTTGAAGCAAGTGCTTCACTTTTGAGACAAACACGTATGGGTATCTCAGGAATGCCTCTCGAGAATTATGTACACTTTCAAAAGAAATTGCTTATCTTTTAATGAACAGGCTTTAGACAGAAATGCAACACTCCATTACCTTCTATCAATGCTTTACAGTGTTACATGCAAGTTCTTCTCATTTGTGAGAAACACATATGCATCTCAAAAAGGTTCGAAAACATTACATACACTTTCAAAGTCTAGTGCTTATCTCTCAAATTACGACATTTCGACAGAAACGTAATACTCCATTCTCAGAAAACAATGCTTTCGGCTGTTTGAAGCAAGTGCTTCACTTTAGCGAGAAACGAATGAGCGTTTCTAGCTTGCTTCTCTTTTGTGAGAAACGAATGAGCGTTTCTATCTGAAGCTTCTAAAGAAATAAGGACACTTTCTAAAAACAGTGCCTATCTTTCAACGTACAGTATTTAGACAGAAATATAACACACCATTCCCTTCTAACAATGGTTTTCATTGTTATGAGCAAGTACTTCTCTTTTGAGAGAAACGCATGTGCGTTTCTATCTGAAGATTTTAAAGCTATAAGTACACATTCAAAAGATAGTGCTTCAATTTCAACGTTCAGCATTTAGACTGATATGCTTTGCTTATCTTTCAAAGTACAGCATGTAGAGAGAAATGCAATGCTCCATTCCCTTCGAACAATGCTTTCACACTGTCAGGAGCAAGGGCTTCTATTTTGCGAGCAACGCATGTGCGTTTCTATCTCAGGCTTCTAAAGAAATATGTATACTTTCAAAGAAAGTGACTATCATTCCATGTACAACAATTAGACAGAAATACAACTCTCCATTCACTTCCAACAATGCTTTCCACCGTTTGAAATAAGTTCTTTTCTTTTGTAAGAAACGCCTTGAGTTTCTATTTGAAGCATCTTAACATATGTGTATATTTTCCAAAGAAAGTGCTTATGCTTAAGTGCACATCATTTAGAAAGAAACGCATCACTCCATTCAATTCTTACAATGCTTTCCAATCTTTGAAGCAAGTGTTTCACTTTTGGGACAAACACGTATGGGTATCTCAGGAACGCCTCTCGAGAATTATGTACAATTTCAAAAGAAATTGCTTATCTTTTAAAGAACAGGCTTTAGACAGTAATGCAACACTCCATTACCTTCTATCAATGCTTTACAGTGTTACATGCAAGTTCTCATTTGTGAGAAACACATATGCATCTCAAAAAGGTTCGAAAACATTACATACACTTTCAAAGTCTAGTGCTTATCTCTCAAATTACAACATTTCGACAGAAACGTAATACTCCATTCTCTTCTAACAATGTTTTCGGCAGTTTGAAGCAAGTGCTTCACTTTAGCGAGAAACGAATGAGCGTTTCTAGCTTGCTTCTCTTTTGTGAGAAACGAATGAGCATTTCTATCTGAAGCTTCTAAAGAAATAAGGACACTTTCCAAAAACAGTGCCTATCTTTCAACGTACAGCATTTAGACAGAAATATAACACACCATTCCCTTCTAACAATGGTTTTCATTGTTATGAGCAAGTACTTCTCTTTTGAGAGAAACGCATGTGCGTTTCTATCTGTAGCTTTTAAAGCTAGAAGTACACTTTCAAAAGATAGTGCTTCAATTTCAACGTTCAGCATTTAGACTGATATGCTTTGCTTATCTTTCAAAGTACAGCATGTAGAGAGAAATGCAATGCTCCATTCCCTTCGAAAAATGCTTTCACACTGTCAGGAGCAAGGACTTCTATTTTGCGAGCAACGCATGTGCGTTTCTATCTCAGGCTTCTAAAGAAATATGTATACTTTCAAAGAAAGTGCCTATCATTCCATGTACAACAATTAGACAGAAATACAACTCTCCATTCACTTCCAACAATGCTTTCCACCGTTTGAAATAAGTGCTTCTCTTTTGTAAGAAACGCCTTGAGTTTCTATTTGAAGCATCTTAACATATGTGTATATTTTCCAAAGAAAGTGCTTATGCTTAAGTGCACATCATTTAGAAAGAAACGCATCACTCCATTCAATTCTTACAATGCTTTCCAATCTTTGAAGCAAGTGCTTCACTTTTGGGACAAACACGTATGGGTATCTCAGGAACGCCTCTCGAGAATTATGTACACTTTCAAAAGAAATTGCTTATCTTTTAAAGAACAGGCTTTAGACAGAAATGCAACACTCCATTTGATGTGGGAGAGTCTTCTGTTTGAGTTGATTTCATTGGCTAATAAAGAAATTGCCTGGCCCATTTGATAGACCGCCCCTTAGGTGGGTGGAGTAGACAGAACAGGAAGAGGAAGTGAGGTAGAAGGATCAGTAAGATGCCACACCTCTCCTAAGTGAGACAGACCACCGTGCCTCTCCTGAGAGAGAAGCCAGACGCAATGAAGCTCCAGCCCAAGATGGATGTAATCTAGAAACTTCCTGGTAAGGCACCACTTTGTGGTGCTACACAGATTATTAGATATGGGTTAATCAAGATGTGAGTAAGAGGCAGAAAATAATGGGCCAGGCAGTATTTAAAAGAATACAATTTGTGTGTTGTTATTTTGGGGCACAAGCTAGCCGGCAGCCAGGAGCAGGGCAGGGCGAAAAGCAGGCCTGCCCAAAGCCCTCACTACAGAATGGCACCCAACGTGGATAACTGAATCCACAGAAAGCCTGAGAAAGCTTGGGAAAGAATAGAGTAAAGCATGTTTTCTCGGTAGCAGCAATTTCTCGGGTTTGGCTTTGCTTGCTAGAGCAAGAGCTCTCATCTAAGAGAGGCTTCCTGACTCAGCTTTAGCTGCAAAACCCTGCAGCTCTTTTAACAGGTCCTGCCACGAAACACTTAAAAGGTGTTGATGAAAAGCTGAATGCATGTTTTTCGGTTTTCAGCTGTAGCAAGAAAAAAGTTGTGCTGTTTTAAAATGCCGGCTTTCTGGGCCGTCCTGCCAGGGCAAACTCTGACTCTTTTAAGCAGGCGGTCCTGACTATGGAGCTTTTGATTGTTGTTTAACACTGTTGCAGCTTGCTTGCTGGCAAGTACCTTGAAACGCCACAGAGTTGTGGTAATAAAAATGGCTCTAGCAAGTACCTCTGCCATGAGGCTGGAAAGCTAAGGAATGGGATGGATCTAGCTGGCAAAGCCACGGCTTGAATCCTACCCATATTGCTCAGTAATTTAAAGACTTGTGTGGTCAGAAAGAGAGAGAGAAAGATAAAGTAAAGAGAGATTCAAAAACAAAGAAAACCTTTAAATGATTTATAGTGTGTTAAAAATATATGCATGCTAAAGGTTAAAGTTCTTAGGGTAAAAAAGGAAGAAAGAAAGTAGTTAGGTGTGGTAGTACACACCTTTAATCCCAACACTTGAGAGGCAAAGGTAAATTGACCTCTGTTACTTCGAGGTGTGGTAGCACACACCTTTAATCCCAGTGCCTGGGAGGCAGAGACAGACAGATCTCTGTGAGTTCAAGGTGTTGTAGAGCACACCTTTAATCCCAACACTGGGGAGGCAGAGGCAAGTAGATCTCTGTGAGTTCAAGGACAGCCTGGTCTACAGAGTTATTCCAGGACAAAGATATACAGAGAACCTGTCTCAAAAAATAAAAGTAAAAATAAACGAAATAGAGGTTAAAATAAAGCTGTACAAAGATGGAAAATACACAAAGAATCTTGATGCTGTATACTATTATGCTTTCTTTGAATTGTCTGAATGCTGAGGAAGGAGCAAGAGCTGCTAAAAGATATTTATTTACAAATGCTGCTAAACTATTCCAGAAGAGATATTTTGAAAATACCTTGACTTTACAATTTGGATCTAAGGACATGATGCTTTGGAAAGGAGTTTCTTTTATTTTTACAGAAAATGAGACCTGTTGGATTGCTTCTATCCCAATATGGTATGATAGAACACGCCCTCCTGAAAGGTTGCTGTGAACACCTTCAGAAAATTACTTCACCCAACTGATGACTGAGATGAACCTGGCACACAGGTTACACCATGAAAGATCTGATTAACAGCGTCCCCATTCAGCAGGAAGCAGTTTGGAGAGAAATAACTGTGTCCATATTCCCAAATATTGTTTATAAATGTTCTTTTACATTTAAAGGGGGATATGATATGGAGATGAATAATTTGCATTGATATGGATTTTGCTTTAGTGATTTAAATTTAAGGTAAATTTTGTTATATGTATGTGTATTTCTGATACTGATTAATGTATTGTGATTGTGTAGTTCATTTAAAAATGTAATGTATATAGGTTGTTAATGGATAGTTATCAATAATATTAAAACCTGTAGTTATGTTAGTTAGATTTTCTAGCTATATAGAGATATTTTAAGTTACATAGGCATTCTTCATATCTTTCAAAGACTACAGAATATCGCATTTTAGATGTTTTAATAACTTAGGACTGTTCATGACAATGAGACATGTCTGCTCCTGGCAGCACCAATCTACTTCAAGAAGATGATGGGCATCGAAGAGGATCTTTATTGAGTTTGATAGCCATTTGGGCAAGAAACTGCTCTTGCCTGGACTATTGTATAAACTGGACATAGAGAACCCTCAGAGAGAGGACTGCTGAACTTGCCTAAAAGTGAGATGATCTTTCGGGATTCCTGATTCATGAAAGAGTCTGCAAGACATTCTGCAGGACACAGCAGAAAGTGACTGAACTGTCTTTGAAATTTCTTGCTTTATGGAAATGTCTGCTGGAAACTATGGGCCTGAAGGCCGAAGATGGATGCCCCAACGGTACAGAGGAACTTTGGGTGACTGTCCAGGCAGCGAGATGTCTCTGTCATTTCTAGAGTTTTGTAATTTGTTTACTTCTTATTTACTTAGGTAATATTATATCCTTCTGGAGTCTTTGATGGAGTTGAAGAATGGATAGATAGTTAAAGTTTTCCTTTGTTATGATAAAGAAAAAATGGATATAAGTATTGTAACTAATTCTTACTTGATAACTATTTTGTTATATGTAATTTTACTATGTTAAAGTTAAAGCCTTTCTTTTAATGTTTAAACAGAAAAAGGGGAAATGATGTGGGAGAGTCTTCTGTTTGAGTTGATTTCACTGGCTAATAAAGAAATTGCCTGGCCCATTTGATAGACCGCCCCTTAGGTGGGTGGAGTAGACAGAACAGGAAGAGGAAGTGAGGTAGAAGGATCAGTAAGATGCCACACCTCTCCTAAGTGAGACAGACCACCTTGCCTCTCCTGAGAGAGAAGCCAGACGCAATGAAGTTCCAGCCCAAGATGGATGTAAGCTAGAAACTTCCCAGTAAGGCACCACTTTGTGGTGCTACACAGATTATTAGATATGGGTTAATCAAGATGTGAGTAAGAGGCAGAAAATAATGGGCCAGGCAGTATTTAAAAGAACACAATTTGTGTGTTGTTATTTTGGGGCACAAGCTAGCCGGCAGCCAGGAGCAGGGCAGGGCGAAAAGCAGGCCTGCCCAAAGCCCTCACTACACTCCATTACCTTCTATCAATGCTTTACAGTGTTACATGCAAGTTCTTCTCATTTGTGAGAAACACATATGCATCTCAAAAAGGTTTGAAAACATTACATACACTTTCAAAGTCTAGTGCTTATCCCTCAAATTACAACATTTCGACAGAAACGTAATACTCCATTCTCTTCTAACAATGCTTTCGGCAGTTTGAAGCAAGTGCTTCACTTTAGCTAGAAACGAATGAGCGTTTCTAGCTTGCTTCTCTTTTGTGAGAAACGAATGAGCATTTCTATCTGAAGCTGCTAAAGAAATAAGGACACTTTCCAAAAGCAGTGCCTATCTTTCAACTTACAACATTTAGACAGAAATATAACACACCATTCCCTTCTAACAATGGTTTTCATTGTTATGAGCAAGTACTTCTCTTTTGAGAGAAACGCATGTGCATTTCTATCTGAAGCTTTTAAAGCTATAAGTACACATTCAAAAGATAGTGCTTCAATTTCAACGTTCAGCATTTAGACTGATATGCTTTGCTTATCTTTCAAAGGACAGCATGTAGAGAGAAATGCAATGCTCCATTCCCTCCGAACAAGGCTTTCACACTGTCAGGAGCAAGGGCTTCTATTTTGCAAGCAACGCATGTGCGTTTCTATCTCAGGCTTCCAAAGAAATATGTATACTTTCAAAGAAAGTGCCTATCTTTCCACGTACAACAATTAGACAGAAATACAACTCTCCATTCACTTCCAACAATGCTTTCCACCGTTTGAAATAACTGCTTCTCTTTTGCAAGAAACGCATTGAGTTTCTATTTGAAGCATCTTAACATATATGTATATTTTCCAAAGAAAGCGCTTATGCTTAAGTGCACATCATTTAGAAAGAAACGCATCACTCCATTCAATTCTTACAATGCTTTCCAATCTTTGAAGCAAGTGCTTCAATTTTGGGACGAACACGTACGGGTATCTCAGGAAAGCCTCTCGAGGATTATATACACTTTCAAAAGAAAGTGCTTATCTTTCAAAGTATAGCATTTATACAGAAAAGCAACACTCCATTCATTACTAACAATGCTTTCCAATATTTGAAACAAGTGCTTCACTTTTTATATTTTTTCCTTTCCCTAACACTAAACTTAACCATAACCCTAACCCTGAACCTAAACCTAACCCTTACCTTAACCCTAACACTAACCCTAACCCTTAACCCTAACCGTAACCCTAACCCTAACCTTACCATAAAACTAACCCTAAACCTAACCCTAACGTAAACCTAACCCTGACCCTGACCCTGACCCTGACCCTGACCCTGACCCTAACCCTACCCCCTAAGAAAATGCTTCATTTTGAGACAAACTGTTAGGGTACCTCAGGAAAACCTCTGAAGAATTAGGTACACATTTGAAAGAAATTGCTTATCTTTTAAGAATAGCATTTAGACAGAAATGCAACACTCCATTCACTTCCAACAATGCTTTACACAGTCAGATACAAGAGCTTCTCATTTGTGAGAAACACATTTGCGTTTCTTCTCTCAGAAGATTCTGAAAACTTATGTACACATTACAAGATAGTGCTTAACTTTAAAAAGACAGCATATAGAAAGATATTCCACACTGCATTCCCTTCTAACAGTGCATGACACTTTTTGGAGCAAGAGCTTCTCATTTAAGAGAAACGCACATGTGTTTCTCTGGAAAGCTTTTAAAGAATTATGTAACCTTCCAATAGAACGTGCCTATCTTTCAAAGTACAACATGTTTACAGAAACGCAACACTCCATTCAATGCTTTCCAATCTTTGAATCAAGTGCTTCACTTATGAGACAAACACGTATGGGTATCTCAGGAATGCCTCTCGAGAATTATGTACACTTTCAAAAGAAATTGCTTATCTTTTAATGAACATGCTTTAGACAGAAATGCAACACTCCATTACCTTCTATCAACGCTTTACAGTGTTACATGCAAGTTCTTCTCATTTGTGAGAAACACATATGCATCTCAAAAAGGTTCGAAAACATTACATACACTTTCAAAGTCTAGTGCTTATCTCTCAAATTACAACATTTCGACAGAAACGTAATACTCCATTCTCTTCTAACAATGCTTTCGGCAGTTTGAAGCAAGTGCTTCACTTTAGCGAGAAACGAATGAGCATTTCTAGCTTGCTTCTCTTTTGTGAGAAACGAATGAGCGTTTCTATCTGAAGCTTCTAAAGAAATAAGGACACTTTCCAAAAACAGTGCCTATCTTTCAACGTACAGCATTTAGACAGAAATATAACACACCATTCCCTTCTAACAATGGTTTTCATTGTTATGAGCAAGTACTTCTCTTTTGAGAGAAACGCATGTGCGTTTCTATCTGAAGCTTTTAAAGCTATAAGTACACATTCAAAAAATAGTGCTTCAATTTCAACGTTCAGCATTTAGACTGATATGCTTTGCTTATCTTCAAAGGACAGCATGTAGAGAGAAATGCAATGTTTCGAACAATGCTTTCACACTGTCAGGAGCAAGGGCTTCTATTTTGCGAGCAACGCATGTGCGTTTCCATCTCAGGCTCCTAAGGAAATATGTATACTTTCAAAGAAAGTGCCTATCATTCCACGTACAACAATTAGACAGAAATACAACTCTCCATTCACTTCCAACAATGCTTTCCACCGTTTGAAAGAAGTGCTTCTCTTTTGCAAGAAACGCCTTGAGTTTCTATTTGAAGCATCTTAACATATATGTTTATTTTCCAAAGAAAGTGCTTATGCTTAAGTGCACATCATTTAGAAAGAAACGCATCACTCCATTCAATTCTTACAATGCTTTCCAATCTTTGAAGCAAGTGCTTCACTTTTGGGACGAACACGTATGGGTATCTCAGGAAAGCCTCTCGAGGATTATATACACTTTCAAAAGAAAGTGCTTATCTTTCAAAGTATAGCATTTATACAGAAAAGCAACACTCCATTCATTACTAACAATGCTTTCAATCTTTGAAACAAGTGCTTCACTTTTTATATTTTTTCCTTTCCCTAACACTAAACCTAACCATAACACCAACCCTGAACCAAAACCCAACCCTTACCTTAACAGTAACACTAACCCTAACCCTTAATCCTAACCCTAACCCTAACCCTAACCTTACCATAAAACTAAACCAAAACCTAACCCTAACGTAAACCTAACCCTGACCCTGACCCTGACCCTGACCCTAACCCTACACCCTAGGAAAATGCTTCATTTTGAGACAAACTGTTAGGGTACCTCAGGAAAACCTCTGAAGAATTAGGTACACTTTCGAAAGAAATTGCTTATCTTTTAAGAACAGCATTTAGACAGAAATGCAACACTCCATTCACTTCCAACAATGCTTTACACAGTCAGATGCAAGAGCTTCTCATTTGTGAGAAACGCATTTGCGTTTCTTCTCTCAGAAGATTCTGAAAACTTATGTACACATTACAAGATAGTGCTTAACTTTAAAAAGACAGCATATAGAAAGATATTCCAAACTGCATTCCCTTCTAACAATGCTTGATACTTTTTGGAGCAAGAGCTTCTCATTTAAGAGAAACGCACATGTGTTTCTCTGGAAAGCTTTAAAAGAATTAAGTACCCTTCCAATAGAAAGTGCCTATCTTTCAAAGTACAACATGTTTACAGAAACGCAACACTCCATTCAATGCTTTCCAATCTTTGAAGCAAGTGCTTCACTTTTGAGACAAATACGTATGGGTATCTCAGGAACGCCTCTCGAGAATTATGTATACTTTCAAAAGAAATTGCTTATCTTTTAATGAACAGGCTTTAGACAGAAATGCAACACTCCATTACCTTCTATCAATGCTTTACAATGTTACATGCAAGTTCTTCTCATTTGTGAGAAACACATATGCATCTCAAAAAGGTTCTCAAACATTACATACACTTTCAAAATCTAGTGCTTATCTCTCAAATTACAACATTTCGACAGAAACGTAATACTCCATTCTCTTCTAACAATGCTTTTGGCAGTTTGAAGCAAGTGCTTCACTTTAGCGAGAAACGAATGAGCATTTCTAGCTTGCTTCTCTTTTGTGAGAAACGAATGAGCATTTCTATCTGAAGCTGCTAAAGAAATAAGGACACTTTCCAAAAGCAGTGCCTATCTTTCAACTTACAACATTTAGACAGAAATGTAACACACCATTCCCTTCTAACAATGGTTTTCATTGTTATGAGCAAGTACTTCTCTTTTGAGAGAAACGCATGTGCGTTTCTATCTGAAGCTTTTAAAGCTATAAGTACACATTCAAAAGATAGTGCTTCAATTTCAACGTTCAGCATTTAGACTGATATGCTTTGCTTATCTTTCAAAGGACAGCATGTAGAGAGAAATGCAATGCTCCATTCCCTCCGAACAAGGCTTTCACACTGTCAGGAGCAAGGGCTTCTATTTTGCGAGCAACGCATGTGCATTTCTATCTCAGGCTTCCAAAGAAATATGTATACTTTCAAAGAAGGTGCCTATCTTTCCACGTACAACAATTAGACAGAAATACAACTCTCCATTCACTTCCAACAATGCTTTCCACCGTTTGAAATAACTGCTTCTCTTTTGCAAGAAACGCATTGAGTTTCTATTTGAAGCATCTTAACATATATGTATATTTTCCAAAGAAAGCGTTTATGCTTAAGTGCACATCATTTAGAAAGAAACGCATCACTCCATTCAATTCTTACAATGCTTTCCAATCTTTGAAGCAAGTGCTTCACTTTTGGGACGAACACGTACGGGTATCTCAGGAAAGCCTCTCGAGGATTATATACACTTTCAAAAGAAAGTGCTTATCTTTCAAAGTATAGCATTTATACAGAAAAGCAACACTCCATTCATTACTAACAATGCTTTCCAATATTTGAAACAAGTGCTTCACTTTTTATATTTTTTCCTTTCCCTAACACTAAACTTAACCATAACCCTAACCCTGAACCTAAACCTAACCCTTACCTTAACCCTAACACTAACCCTAACCCTTAACCCTAACCCTAACCCTAACCCTAACCTTACCATAAAACTAACCCTAAACCTAACCCTAACGTAAACCTAACCCTGACCCTGACCCTGACCCTAACCCTACCCCCTACGAAAATGTTTCATTTTGAGACAAACTGTTAGGGTACCTCAGGAAAACCTCTCGAGAATTAGGTACACTTTTGAAAGAAATTGCTTATCTTTTAAGAACAGCATTTAGAAAGAAATGCAACACTCCATTCACTTCCAACAATGCTTTACACAGTCAGATGCAAGAGCTTCTCATTTGTGAGAAACACATTTGCGTTTCTTCTCTCAGAAGATTCTGAAAACTTATGTACACATTACAAGATAGTGCTTAACTTTAAAAAGACAGCATATAGAAAGATATTCCACACTGCATTCCCTTTTAACAGTGCATGACACTTTTTGGAGCAAGATCTTCTCATTTAAGAGAAACGCACATGTGTTTCTCTGGATAGCTTTTAAAGAATTATGTACCCTTCCAATAGAAAATGCCTATCTTTCAAAGAACAACATGTTTACAGAAATGCAACACTCCATTCAATGCTTTCCAATCTTTGAAGCAAGTGCTTCACATTTGGGACAAACACGTATGGGTATCTCAGGAATGCCTCTCGAGAATTATGTACACTTTCAAAAGAAATTGCTTATCTTTTAATGAACAGGCTTTAGACAGAAATGCAACACTCCATTACCGTCTCTCAATGCTTTACAGTGTTACATGCAAGTTCTTCTCATTTGTGAGAAACACATATGCATCTCAAAAAGGTTCGAAAACATTACATACACTTTCAAAGTCTAGTGCTTATCTCTCAAATTACAACATTTCGACAGAAACGTAATACTCCATTCTCTTCTAACAATGCCTTCAGCAGTTTGAAGCAAGTGCTTCACTTTAGCGAGAAACGAATGAGCGTTTCTAGCTTGCTTCTCTTTTGTGAGAAACGAATGAGCATATCTATCTGAAGCTTCTAAAGAAATAAGGACACTTTCCAAAAACAGTGCCTATCTTTCAACGTACAGCATTTATACAGAAATATAACACACCATTCCCTTCTAACAATGGTTTTCATTGTTATGAGCAAGTACTTCTCTTTTGAGAGAAACGCATGTGCATTTCTATCTGAAGCTTTTAAAGCTATAAGTACACATTCAAAAGATAATGCTTTAATTTCAACGTTCAGCATTTAGACTGATATGCTTTGCTTATCTTTCAAAATACAGCATGTAGAGAGAAATGCAATGTTACATTCCCTTCGAACAATGCTTTAACCCTGTCAGGAGCAAGGGCTTCTATTTTGCGAGGAAGGCATGTGCGTTTCTATCTCAGGCTTCTAAAGAAATATGTATACTTTCAAAGAAAGTGCCTATCATTCCACGTACAACAATTAGACAGAAATACAACTCTCCATTCACATCCAACAATGCTTTCCACTGTTTGAAATAACTGCTTCTCTTTTGCAAGAAACGCATTGAGTTTCTATTTGAAGCATCTTAACATATATGTATATTTTCCAAAGAAAGTGCTTATGCTTAAGTGCACATCATTTAGAAAGAAATGCATCACTCCATTCAATTCTTACAATGCTTTCCAATCTTTGAAGCAAGTGTTTCACTTTTGGGACAAACACGTACGGGTATCTCAGGAAAGCCTCTCGAGAATTATGTACACTTTCAAAAGAAATTGCTTATCTTTTAATGAACAGGCTTTAGACAGAAATGCAACACTCCATTACCTTCTATCAATGCTTTACAGTGTTACATGCAAGTTCTTCTCATTTGTGAGAAACATATATGCATCTCAAAAAGGTTCTAAAACATTACATACACTTTCAAAATCTAGTGCTTATCTCTCAAATTACAACATTTCGACAGAAACATAATACTCCATTCTCTTCTAACAATGCTTTCGGCAGTTTGAAGCAAGTGCTTCACTTTAGCGAGAAACGAATGAGCGTTTCTAGCTTGCTTCTCTTTTGTGAGAAATGAATGAGCGTTTCTATCTGAAGCTTCTAAAGAAATAAGGACACTTTCCAAAAACAGTGCCTATCTTTCAACGTACAGCATTTAGACAGAAATATAACACACCATTCCCTTCTAACAATGGTTTTCATTGTTATGAGCAAGTACTTCTCTTTTGAGAGAAAAGCATGTGCGTTTCTATCTGAAGCTTTGAAGGGGAAGCCTAGCCAAAAACTTTGTTTTGTAAGGCGTGTCCCCCTTGGTCTAAAGGCGTATCCCCCTTGGTCTAAAGGCGTGTCCCTCTTAGGCGTATCCCCCTTAGGCTAATATTGACTTATAAAATCTTGCGGGCCTGCGGCCCGCCTGCTCTTTGTTTTCCTGCCCTCCTCGCTGGAACCTTGGATTTGTAAGTTCCCTTTCCTTTCCTTTATTAAAACTGACTTATATATATTAAAGCTTGTCTGGTGAATCATAACTGCCGATCAACCACGCACCTTCATTTGGCGTCCAACTCGGGCATTTGGGAGCCTTCAGCTCCAGTTCCCACACTGCGTGGCAGGGATTTGGCCTTGGGCTCTTGATTGCTTCAGAGCAGTTTCCCAGACTAGCCTGTCCCAGCCCTGCTTGTAGGGAGCAAAGGACGTGTGTGTGTGCGCGCGGGTGACTCAGTCCGAGCTCGCTAACCCCTCAGGCAGCACCAGTCCCGGCTGAGTTCGGCCTGGGCCCTGACCTGCTGGAGACTAGCGGTTACTGCCGGAGTCCCAACATTCGAGCTCCACTGGTACTGCAGACTCGGTTTGGCCGAGCGGTTATTGCCCTAGCGACCTACTGGCAGGGAACGGTCATTTCAGGTAAAATTTCTTTTGATTAAAAAAAAAAAATGTCTGACCATATCACCGTTGAAAGCTTCTGCAATCTATTTAATTATACTATGGTAGAAATATTACAGGATACATATGATATTCCCATAACTTGGATGTTTATAGGGCTTGCAATTTTTCTCGTATTTGGTTTCTCCCTTACATGGTTTGAAAATAGAAAAATGATAAAGTCCTTACAGAATGAAACCAGGATTCTTAGGACAGAGGTTGAATGCTTAAGAAAGGGCACAACTGTTTTGAGTGACAACTTTAAGTCGGTCGAGGTATTTGCAAAAACAATTCAGACTGACACCCAGAAAGAGTTTGAAGGTCTCAAGGAAGGGAATAGGGCTTTGTCTTATATGACTCGGTCAAATGAGCAAAATTTAGAAAAACTACAGTCTGATATTAAGGAGAGACTCATTGCTGTGGAGGAGAGAACAGCTGATTTGGATCGTAAACTTCAGTCCCTGTCTGAAACATTATCAGAGAGAATTAAAACTGCTGAATGTGAAAATCGGACTTTGTCTAAAGGATATGACAGATTGGCTGACAGATTGTCAATACAAGAAGGCACAATTCATGCCATGAAAATTCTATCCAAGGATGAGATACTAACTCTACTGGACAAACTTCATGTTTTGGAATCCTCCATGAAGGCCTTGGAGCATAATTCTGGACAGGAGATCCAGGCCTTACAGAAGGCAATAGTAAGCAGATTAGAAAAGATTGAGGAAATTATAGAACAGGAGCAAACGGTACAAAGGCGAAATTTAACTCCGTCAATGAGTAAAACTCTCCGGGATAATTTCCATAAAGTTCTACCTGCCTTTCCAATAGTAACGTCAGAAAAGGTGACTGGTTCCAAAAACCCTAAAGTCATCAAGGAATATACATGGGAACCCGTCCGTATGAATGATCTCAAAGAAATTAAACAAGCCATTATGAACTTTGGGCTACATTCGTCCTTTGTTAGAGAGATGCTCAAAACTTGGTCTATAAGCAATAAGGCAACGCCCCATGATTGGGTACAATTAGTATCAGCTGTTCTAGAGAGTGGGTCACAATTAAATTGGAAATGCATGTTCAGACAAGAGGCTAAACTTTTAGAACAGCAGGAAAGAGCAAAGGGAATTGAGATCTCCCTAGATCAAATTCTAGGTGAAGGACTTTTCTCCGATTCTCTGGAACAAGCGAATTATGATGAACACACATTATCCATATGTACTACAGCAGCTTTAAAGGCTTGGGACAGGGTTCAAGACCCAGGACAGAGACTGGAATCATATATCAGAGTTAAACAGGGTCAGAGAGAACCCTTTAGTGATTTTTTACAAAGGCTAACTAAAGCTGTACAGATAGGGATATCTGACCCAGAAGCAAGACGTATAATAATTGAATCTTTGGCTTATGAGAATGCCAATGTGGAGTGTAAAAGGATCCTGGGGCCTTTAAAGATGAGATCAGCGCCCTTGGACGAATGGGTCTTACATACAATGAATGTTGAATCATTTGACTATGGCACTGAAGCATGGGTAAAAGAAGCAATTTCTAATGCAAAAAGGAGACATCAAGTTACCAAATGTTTTAACTGTGGCAAGATGGGACATATTAAAAGGAATTGCAGACAACGGATTTTCAGAAATAATAATAATAATAATAATAATAACAACAACAACAACAACAATAATAATAATAATAATAATAATGCCTCTTCTAGAAATAACAGAGGTAGGAGGACTCAGCCTTCAGGTATATGTAGGAGATGTGGAAAAGGCAGACACTGGACAAATGAGTGCAGGTCAACAAGAGATAGACAAGGCAACCTGTTGCCACTGGGAAACTCAATGGGGGGCCTCTCGCAGGCCCCCATGGCGAATGTGGTCCAGTCATTTCCAGTTACTGCCGAGAACATGCCTCGTCAAGAAAATTAGAAAGCCCCATGCCTGCTGTTAAAAGCAAAAATGGCCTGAAAGATGAGTTACATGTATTTTGGCAGACTTTTATAAATGAACAAAGACCAAAGTTAAGAGTGTGTGTAAATGGCATTTTTATTACTGGCCTACTGGACACAGGTGCGGATGTAAGTATCATTACTCCAGAATCTTGGCATCCGTATTGGCCTCTTCAGGATGTAAATGTTCAGTTCCTGGGAATTGGAACCCTATCTCAAGTAAGGCAGAGCACGAGATGGGTTGAATGCATAGGGCCAGAAGGACAAATAGGAAAATTAAGGCCATATGTAGCCAATATTGCAGTGAATTTATGGGGCCGTGACCTGTTGCAGCAATGGAATACCCAAATTAACATTCCTGCTGCTTCTAGAGCCTCTATCACCGAGGGAAATATTAAAAGATATTACAGAAGGTGGAAACTGGCTGTTCAGGCTGTACAAGAATGCAAAGCAATTGATGGCCCTTCAGAGATACGAACAGCACTGCCTCTAAAATGGTTGACTGAGAAACCAATATGGACAAAGCAATGGCCATTAGCTGAGGAAAAGTTGCAGGCTTTAGAACAGCTGGTACAAGAGCAATTAGATGCTCGACATATAGAAGAATCTACCAGCCCTTGGAATTCTCCTGTATTTGTTGTTAAGAAAAAATCTGGTAAGTGGAGAATGGTGACAGATCTCAGGGCTATCAATAAGGTTATTCAACCTATGGGCTCTCTGCAATCTGGAATTCCTCTGCCATCTTTATTACCAAAAGGATGGCCTCTCATAGTAATTGATTTAAAGGATTGTTTCTTCACTATACCTTTACAAGAAAAAGACAGAGAAAAGTTTGCCTTCACAGTGCCTACTTATAATAACTCTCAACCTACAAGGAGATACCAGTGGACCGTCCTCCCACAAGGCATGTTGAACTCTCCCACCCTGTGCCAATATTTTGTAAATCAACCATTGCAAATAATACGCAAGCAATTTCCCAAGTCGATAATTTATCATTACATGGATGATATTCTGTTATCTGATTCAAACATGGCTACTTTAGAAAGACTGTTTGAAGAAGTAAAAATACTTTTACCTAAATGGGGATTGCAGATTGCTCCTGAAAAAATTCAGAGAGGAGATTCTGTTAATTATCTAGGTTATAAAATAGGTTTGCAAAAAATTAAGACACAAAAAGCACAAATTAGGAGAGATCGGTTACAGACTCTCAATGACTTTCAAAGGTTGTTAGGAGACATTTCCAGCTTACGACCAGCTGTTGGCATAACACCTGATATGATAATTCATTTAAATAAAACCTTGGATGGTGAAAAAGACTTAAACAGTCCCAGAGAATTAACAGCTGAAGCAGAAAAGGAGCTGAGAATGATTGAGGAGAAATTACAAGAGACACATGTGGACAGGGTGAATCCAGAGCTCAGTTGTATTCTAGTCATATTGCCTTCCAAAATTTCTCCTACAGGAATTTTAATGCAGAGAGATGATATTATCTTAGAGTGGATCTTTTTACCACATAAACCAAGTAAGAAAATAAAAACTTATGTGGAAAAAGTCTCGGAATTAATTATAAAAGGCAAATTGAGACTTCGTCAACTAGCAGGCATAGACCCAGCAGAAATTATAGTGCCTTTCACTGCTGATGAACTAAAAAAGTTGTGGGAAGATAACGAACCATGGCAAAGAGCTTGCACTAATTTTTTGGGAGAAATCAATAACAACTATCCGAAAAGCAAGAGGCTTAACTTTATAAAGAGAACTTCTTGGATTCTCCCTCGAGTCATCCGTGATGCTCCAATAACTGGAGCACGTACATTTTATACTGATGCTAATAAATCAGGGAAAGCAGGTTACAAATCAGAAGATTTGAGTAAGGTGGAACAAAGCCCTTATGATTCTGTCCAGAAGGCAGAATTATATGCCATTCTTATGGTGGTAAGGGATTTTAAAGAACCGCTTAATATAGTTACTGATTCACAATATGCAGAAAGAGTAATCTTACATATTGAAACTGCTGAATTTATACCTGATGATACAGAACTAACCTCATTGTTTATCCAGGTACAAGACATGATCAGGAACAGGCTTTGCCCTATGTATATAACACACATCAGATCCCATACGGGTCTGCCAGGTCCTCTAGCAAAAGGTAATGCAGAAATTGATCAATTGTTGATTGGTAGTGTGCTGCAGGCCTCTGAATTTCATAAAAAACATCATGTCAATAGCAAAGGCTTGAAGAAAGAGTTTTCCATTACATGGCAACAAGCTAAGGAAATTGTAAAGAAATGCCCTACTTGTTCTTTTTATAACCAAACACCACTGCCTGCAGGGGCTAATCCAAAGGGCACTCAAAGGAATGAAATCTGGCAGATGGATGTGTTTCACTTTGCAGAATTTGGCAAATTAAAATATGTACACCACACCATTGACACTTATTCAGGTTTTCAATGGGCAACTGCTTTAAGCTCAGAAAAAGCTGATTCAGTAATCACTCATTTATTAGAAGTTATGGCCATCATGGGTATACCTACACAAATAAAGACGGATAATGGTCCAGCTTATGTCTCTAGGAAAATGAAACAGTTTTTTGCTTATTACAATATTAAGCATGTTACAGGTATACCATATAATCCTACAGGTCAAGCAGTCATAGAAAGATCAAATAGAACTATAAAGGATATGTTAAACAAACAGAAAGGGGTGGAAAATACCCCTAGAAATAGGTTACATAGTGCTTTATTAACCTTGAATTTTCTCAACACTAATGAGAAGGGGACAACGGCTGCAGAAAGACATTGGATAATGGAAAAGTCTGCTGAATTAAATCAACCAGTTTATTTCAAGGATGTGCTGACTTCGCAATGGAAGCCAGGAGATGTGCTGCGTTGGGGAAGGGGTTTTGCTCTTGTCTCCACAGGAGAGGAAAAATTGTGGATACCGTCAAAATTAATAAAGGTTCGGTTTGAAGAGAAGAAGCCCCTTGGAGAAGAAAAATAATTCATTCACAAGGATGATGATCATACTGATGGTAAGAAAAGCATATAGGTTGGGGGCAGGTTTTTTTCTTATCTCCACAGGAAACCACTTATCTTCAAAGAACTTAAGGGACCCTGGATATTTAAATACTGATGCATGGACACTAGTTACAACCTAATATGGATCAACACAGAACCCGAATATGTTTAGTAAGTATAAAACATTTTTTACATATATACAGTGCTTTTATTTATATGTATATAGAGCTGGTTTTGGAGTTGGACTATGGCTCAGTCCTTCTTCAATTCCAAGCCTGTTTATAAGAGATATCTCAGAGTTTCTGTCTCAGGTCAGGAGCCATGAAATGGGACAGAATAATAATAGTAATAGTAATAATAATAATAATAATGATAATGATGATGATGATGATGATACTTGATAATCTTTCTTTGCCTTTCCTCATATCTGTCTGTCTTTATTATACCTTCCATCGAATATATATGTCTGTATATGTCTTTGTAGATAATGTTTACCTTTCCTGTAACAAACAACAAATTTTCCTTCAGTAATCTTTGAAGTTTCCAGGATGAAGATGGGGCCCCACAACATCAATTTCACCTGGTTATTATGACGTCATGTTTTTAATAGCGCTAAAATTAGATTTTTTTTGTTTTTTTTTTTTGGTACCAACTACACAAGACAGTTTCAAATGGTGTACAATTTTGACAACACTCTGGCCGGACCTCCTCAAAACACTCAGAGGCTAGTTACAATTTCCTCGACAAAATGTTATTCTGGGAATTTTACCATCATTTGTTTTCATGGAACCCCCTGAGAAGAACGTCGCCCCCATGTCAGCTAGAAGCAATCTTAGAGGACGAAGCCCCCTCTCCCAACAGAGTTTGCCCTCTGGTTTAGGGACATCATTTAGTAGATGGTATAGGGTTGAGGGGATGGGGGAGGTATTATATGGACTCAGGGGTGTTTAAAAAAAGGGGGGGGGAATTACTTGGTTTGATGGGATGATTAGTATTTGTGAATTATTGTTATTAGAAAATTGCATTGGTGTTGATTCTTGTATAATGAACATTGTATGT
Source organism: Arvicola amphibius (assembly GCF_903992535.2). Lineage (NCBI taxonomy): Eukaryota > Metazoa > Chordata > Mammalia > Rodentia > Cricetidae > Arvicola > Arvicola amphibius. Next base: position 737,356 of record NW_024582311.1, on the reverse strand, counting down.
GAGTATGCTTCTACCTCTATTGTATGAGAGTATGCTTCTACCTCTGTTTAAAACAATTGTTATATTGAGATATTTATCATATTGCAATGTACATTTCTACCTCTGATATTATTTGTATAATGACATTGTTTATGTTTGGGGATATTGTCCTCATTTATTGCACAGTTGTTTTTCAGGTTTTTTAGATACATAGAAATTATATTTAGTATAGATAGTATAATCTTCGACCTCTTTGAAGAGCTGTAGGACATGGCCTTTAATCTAACCTAGAGTTTGATACTTATGAGACACAATCACTCCTGGCAACACCACTCTACTCCCGAGAGAATGTTGAGCACCAAAGACACTCCACTGGGAGCTTGTCTTCTTGGCAGAAGTGGCCTTTAGGCAAAGAAAAAGCCCATACCTCGACCACTGACAGAGTTTCAGAGTATCCGTAAATGGATAAAAACAGGATTGTCTTATCTTGCCAAGACAGGGTTGGACAGTTCTACAAAAAGTTCCGAGCCTTTGAAAAATGTTATGTCAGTTGCGTTAGGCCTTAGCCAAAGTTGGTTGCCTCAACATTGCAAAACGAAACTTTGGGTGACTGCCCAGGTAGTTAGTTGTCTCTGTCATTTGTTGCACATTTTGGAAGTTTCTTGTTTGTACTTCCTGGTTGCTTAAGTAATATTACATCAGTTCTCAGATCTTTGATGGGGTTGAAGATTAGATAATTGTAGTTACCCTCTACATTATTTAGACTCATTGAAATAGAATGCTTAGTAAAACTTTTGTTATATGTTTCTTCTTAATATTGTTTGTAATTTTATATTTATTATTTGTTCCTATTGAATATAGTTGTATTTGGTTTGGTTCTGTCTTATTTAGACAAAAGGGGGAAATGAAGGGGAAGCCTAGCCAAAAACCTTGTTTTGTAAGGAGTGTCCCCCTTGGTCTAAAGGCGTATCCCCCTTGGTCGAAAGGCATGTCCCTCTTAGGCGTGTCCCCCTTAGGCTAAAATTGACTTATAAAATCTTGCGGGCCTGAGGCCCGCCTGCTCTTTGTTTTCCTGCCCTACTCGCTGGAACCTTGGATTTGTAAGTTCCCTTTCCTTTCCTTTATTAAAACTGACTTATATATATTAAAGCTTGTCTGGTGAATCATAACTGCCGATCAACCACACACCTTCAAAGCTTTTAAAGCTATAAGTACACATTCAAAAGATAGTGCTTCAATTTCAACGTTCAGCATTTAGACTGATATGCTTTGCTTATCTTTCAAAGTACAGCATGTAGAGAGAAATGCAATGTTTCAAACAATGCTTTAACACTGTCAGGAGCAAGGGCTTCAATTTTGCGAGCAACGCATGTGCCTTTCTATCTCAGGCTTCTAAAGAAATATGTATACTTTCAAAGAAAGTGCCTATCATTCCACGTACAACAATTAGACAGAAATACAACTCTCCATTCACTTCCAACAATGCTTTCCACCGTTTGAAATAAGTGCTTCTCTTTTGCAAGAAACGCATTGAGTTTCTATTTGAAGCATCTTAACATATGTGTATATTTTCCAAAGAAAGTGCTTATGCATAAGTGCACATCATTTAGAAAGAAACGCATCACTCCATTCAATTCGTACAATGCTTTCCAATCTTTGAAGCATGTGCTTCACTTTTGGGACAAACACGTATGGGTATATCAGGAACGCCTCTGGAGAATTATGTACACTTTCAAAAGAAATTGCTTATCTTTTAATGAACAGGCTTTAGACAGAAATGCAACACTCCATTACCTTCTATCAATGCTTTACAGTGTTACATGCAAGTTCTTCTCATTTGTGAGAAACATATATGCATCTCAAAAAGGTTCTAAAACATTACATACACTTTCAAAATCTAGTGCTTATCTCTCAAATTACAACATTTCGACAGAAACGTAATACTCCATTCTCTTCTAACAATGCTTTCGGCAGTTTGAAGCAAGTGCTTCACTTTAGCGAGAAACGAATGAGCGTTTCTAGCTTGCTTCTCTTTTGTGAGAAACGAATGAGCGTTTCTATCTGAAGCTTCTAAAGAAATAAGGACACTTTCCAAAAACAGTGCCTATCTTTCAACTTACAGCATTTAAACAGAAATATAACACACCACTCCCTTCTAACAATGGTTTTCATTGTTATGAGCAAGTACTTCTCTTTTGAGGGAAACGCATTTGAGTTTATATCTGAAGCTTTTAAAGCTATAAGTACACATTCAAAAGATAGTGCTTCAGTTTCAACGTTCAGCATTTAGACTGATATGCTTTGCTTATCTTTCAAAGTACAGCATGTAGAGAGAAATGCAATGTTTCAAACAATGCTTTAACACTGTCAGGAGCAAGGGCTTCTATTTTGCGAGCAACGCATGTGCGTTTCCATCTCAGGCTTCTAAAGAATATGTATACTTTCAAAGAAAGTGCCTATCTTTCCACGTACAACAATTAGACAGAAATACAACTCTCCATTCACTTCCAACAATGCTTTCCACCGTTTGAAATAAGTGCTTTTCTTTTGCAAGAAACGCATTGAGTTTCTATTTGAAGCATCTTAACATATGTGTATATTTTCCATAGAAAGTGCTTATGCTTCAGTGCACATCACTTAGAAAGAAACGCATCACTCCATTCAATTCGTACAATGCTTTCCAATCTTTGAAGCAAGTGCTTCACATTTGGGACAAACACGTATGGGTATCTCAGGAACGCCTCTTGAGAATTATGTACACTTTCAAAAGAAATTGCTTATCTTTTAATGAACAGGCTTTAGACAGAAATGCAACACTCCATTACCTTCTATCAATGCTTTACAGTGTTACATGCAAGTTCTTCTCATTTGTGAGAAACATATATGCATCTCAAAAAGGTTCTAAAACATTACATACACTTTCAAAATCTAGTGCTTATCTCTCAAATTACAACATTTCAACAGAAACGTAATACTCCATTCTCTTTTAACAATGCTTTCGGCAGTTTGAAGCAAGTGCTTCACTTTAGCGAGAAACGAATGAGCATTTCTAGCTTGCTTCTCTTTTGTGAGAAACGAATGAGCGTTTCTACCTGAAGCTTCGAAGGAAATAAGGACACTTTCCAAAAACAGTGCCTATCTTTCAACTTACAGCATTTAGACAGAAATATAACACACCATTCCATTCTAACAATGGTTTTCATTGTTATGAGCACGTACTTCTCTTTTGAGAGAAACGCATGTGCATTTCTATCTGAAGCTTTTAAAGCTATAAGTACACATTCAAAAGATAGTGCTTCAGTTTCAACGTTCAGCATTTAGACTGATATGCTTTGCTTATCTTTCAACGTACAGCATGTAGAGAGAAATGCAATGCTCCATTCCCTTCGAACAATGCTTTAACACTGTCAGGAGCAAGGGCTTCTATTTTGCGAGCAACGCATGTGCGTTTCCATCTCAGGCTTCTAAAGAAATATGTACTTTCAAAGAAAGTGCCTATCATTCCACGTACAACAATTAGACAGAAATACAACTCTCCATTCACTTCCAACAATGCTTTCCACCATTTGAAATAACTGCTTCTCTTTTGCAAGAAACGCATTGAGTTTCTATTTGAAGCATCTTAACATATATGTATATTTTCCAAAGAAAGTGCTTATGCTTAAGTGCACATCATTTAGAAAGAAACGCATCATTCCATTCAATTCTTACAATGCTTTCCAACCTTTGAAGCAAGTGCTTCACTTTTGGAGCAAACACATAAGGGTATCTCAGCAAAGCCTCTCGAGGATTTTATACACTTTCAAAAGAAAGTGCTTATCTTTCAAAGTATAGCATTTATACAGAAAAGCAACACTCCATTTATTACTAACAATGCTTTCCAATCTTTGAAACAAGTGCTTCACTTTTCATATTTTTTCCTTTCCCTAACACTAAACCTAACCATAACCCTAACCCTGAACCTAAACCTAACCCTTACCTTAACCCTAACACTAACCTTAACCCTTAACCCTAACCGTAACCCTAACCCTAACCTTACCATAAAACTAACCCTAAACCTAACCTTAACGTAAACCTAACCCTGACCCTGACCCTGACCATGACCCTGACCCTGACCCTGACCCTAACCCTACCCCCTACGAAAATGCTTCATTTTGAGACAAACTGTTAGGGTACCTCAGGAAAACCTCTCGAGAATTAGGTACACTTTCGCAAGAAATTCCTTATCTTTTAAGAACAGCATTTAGACAGAAATGCAACACTCCATTCACTTCCAACAATGCTTTACACAGTCAGATGCAAGAGCTTCTCATTTGTGAGAAACACATTTGCGTTTCTTCTCTCAGAAGATTCTGAAAACTTATGTACACATTACAAGATAGTGCTTAACTTTAAAAAGACAGCATATAGAAAGATATTCCACACTCCATTCCCTTCTAACAATGCATGACACTTTTTGGAGAAAAGGCTTCTCATTTAAGAGAAACGCACATATGTTTCTCTGGAAAGCTTTTAAAGTATTATGTACCCTTCCAATAGAAAGTGCCTATCTTTCAAAGTACAACATGTTTACAGAAACACAACACTCCATTCAATGCTTTCCAATCTTTGAAGCAAGTGCTTCACTTTTAGACAAATATGTATGGGTATCTCAGGAACGCCTCTCGAGAATTATGTACACTTTCAAAAGAAATTGCTTATCTTTTAATGAACAGGCTTTAGACAGAAATGCAACACTCCATTACCTTCTATCAATGCTTTACAGTGTTACATGCAAATTCTTCTCATTTGTGAGAATCACATATGCATCTCAAAAAGGTTCTAAAATATTACATACACTTTCAAAGTCT